>NC_056733.1:1736155769-1736163269 GCF_019279795.1 Protopterus annectens | reverse complement strand
GGACATATGTTTAAATACACGCACGCAATATTTGCACTTTACTTATCCTGGGTATAGTTTCAAACATAAAAGTGAGATAATTGTCAGCTGCTCCAGGATCTGGGCACTATATGTACATTTTTACTGCATTTTCACTGTTTACTGATTGGATTAATCTCTAGCTCATTCCTATAACCTGTGATGAGCTCTGAAGCAGTGCCCTGTACAGATGCAGGAACTTAGAGTTGTAATTTTCCTTATAACACTTCTGCTATTTTCTCAAGTATCTATCTGAGAATATAACAGCTAGTTTACCTACTGAGAAGCATTACTCCAAGAGTGTTATTTTAAATCATTCCTAGACCTCACCTCCCAGCCAAACAACTCCAAATTTAGTTAGTTACAAACCCCGGGTTGGACATCTTGTAGATCACAAAAAAGAGGATACACAGATATGGATGTGCACGTTCACTCAGGTATTATAGACAACTGCCCAGTTTAGATACAAATACCTATGTGAACAGCCACCCCTGCAAATTACAACATTGATAACTGCCCCTTAAGACTAGATCTAGTGGTAAGGAACTTGGGAACTCAGGTTGACAGAAACCTAAACTTTGATCACCATTGGTCATGAGAAAAACCTTCAGTGTGATGCAAGTTATAAGTAAAAGTGTGGGAGCCAGATTTAAGGAGATCTTAGTCCTATTATACTCATCTCTCATTAGGCCAACAATCCAGTACAATGCAACCTTCAGCATGTACCTTATCAGACACTTGCAACACCTGGAGCAGCCACAGAGGTTCCTCACTAAATGAATGCAGGGTATAAAAAGCATGTCCTATGCAGACCACCTTAAAGCTCTGTTCCTGTACTTGGTCACCTACATAGTAGTGAGGGGAGATCTATGCCTAAACTACAAGCCATTCTTCAGTTCAGCCCAATGGATCTGCTTTACATTTGCAAAACAATCAGTTCTAGCATTACCCCATCTAAGGATCTAAACCTAATTGGTAACATAAATCAAACATGTTGGCGGGACAGGTATGTGTTTCAGAGATTACCCCTTCAGTGGAACATAATTCCCATTTATGTGAAACAGAGGTCTTCCCTAAGCCTATTCAAATGCAGTTTGGAACAATGGATTAGAAATCACAAATTCACCCTTGTCTTGTTACCTGTCACCTATAAGGACAGGGGCAACTTATAGGTGCCCTAAAGCACAGACATATGCAAAAGTCATTCTAGTCAGTAGGCATTGAAAATTGGGGCAATTGGGGCTTGGATGGCTAGACTTACAAAGGCTCTAGGGCTGTTAGCCTAGTAACTTCCTATGATCCTATGATTCTATGGTATGTTTAAATAAATGTTAGACACACACACATGCAGACACATGCATGCGATATATTTTGGAACTTTTCTGGTTGAGATTTAGCAGACAAAATGTTTATATAAAACATTTTGCTATGTTTTACCCTGACATTGTGCTTATCCCAATTTACTGAAATGACTCACAGGTGCTATATGTATGTCCTCATGCTCATTTACCTGACAGATGGGACAGAGTAAACATTATGTGATAAGCAAGTGCATACCTAACAGTGACACTTTAGTTCCAGCCAAACACTAGCTCAGTAAACAATGAGCAATATGTATGAAAGGAGAAAATGAGGCACACTGGAGCTGAATGATCACTACTGCTGTTCATGGATTTCATTGATAATATCCGTGGTGGTGGTGCTGCGGTAGCGTTGTCACCTCCCAGTAAGACACTGTCCGGTTCAATTCTCAGCTAGAGCATCTTCTGCATGAATGGGCATACCTTCATTGAAGGCTGTGCATCAGGGCTAGCAACTCGGCACGTAAAAATCAGCTGCCAATGATTAGCAGACCGGAGTTCTGCTGTGGGGACCCCTCACCGGGAAAAGCCAAAAGACACAACAACAACATTAAAATAAAAGTATCATAATCCCTTCAGACATGCACACCAATAATTAGTGCATAACATGCTGTTATATGTTATTCTAAAGCTTTGGCCAATAAGAAATGGCAGAGTATAATTATTTTTTTGTAATCTGGTGCTATTTATCTAGTGTAGATCCATAGCACAGAAACAGCATCATTCCATAAAAGAAAACACAGAAGTGAACCTGACTCAGTCCATAACTATATAACTTTCCACTGTTTAAAAAACATACAATCATTCAATTTGATCATGGCAAATTTTATTGTAATAGATCTATTGTGGATTAGTTTTACAGATATCTGTGGTAGTACTTTTTCAGTCACAAAACATTGGGGGGCTGATAAAGGTTACCGTTAGGTGAACACTCGATGTAACCTTTAAGAATTTAATGAGAGCTATAACACAGTGCAGTTGTCAGGTTATGCCCAAAGCCATGCTACATGCTAATGAGGCATTTTTGGAGAGAGGAATATGCTAATCAGCCACATGCTGTCTTCCCCGATCCATCTCCAGCAAGGCATCTATATGCCAAGTGATTCATGAAATCACTCAGATGTTTATATCAGCAGAGCCACCCCTACCATGTTGCAGTGGTGAACAAGGCTAAAGGCTGTATCCAGCCACTGCAAAAGAGGTAAGTACTAGGGATTCAGAAAGTGTGTGCATGACTGAGTGGATGTGAGGGGCTGTTTGTTGTGTGTTTCTGTGTCTGCCTGAGAGATAGCATAAGGGGTTTAGTGAAGCGGTGTAGTGTGTGTGTGTGTGTGTGTGTGTGTGTGTGTGTGTGTGTGTGTGTGTGTGTGTGTGTGTGTGGAGGGGGTGGTTGTCATACCACCACATAACACTGGACTTTTGAGTATTTTCAATATCATTGGTTGGGGAACACTAGACATCAGGTATTAATACTAGCCACCAGGGATAACTGAACCATGAGGATGAGGGGATCACCAGGAGTCACTACTCTTATTCCTTAATGGCATATAGAATTCATAGCTATTAGTCCTTACTATTTTTTATTCTTCCACTTGGGCATATAGAATTCATAACCATCAGTCCTTTATCTGGAAATTATCTGCCTAGCTCCATCTTATTGTTTTTGACATGTTTCTATAATCTATGCATGCCTAAAACATGTATGATTGAGCAGATATTGTGTCTATAGCCTCTGCTTCTGCTACTGTTTGAAAATATATGCCTGGGTACAAATTCAGTAGTTTTCTGTTGAAAAAAAGTCTGAAATGTTTATTTCAGCTTTGGAGAAAATAGTTTATTTTGGCCCATCTCATACTCAGGTCCACCATCAGGTTGATGAAAGAGTTGAACCACTATAAGGAGTTTTTAAGATGCCTCCCTCACTCCAACAATTTTAAAATCCCATAGATCATCTTTCAAGCAAAAGAAACATAAATGGCAATATCAGAAGAATAACAAACAAGATCCTTCCCAAATAGGGCACAGTACTCAGCTTTAGGATATCTATGCTATCATGCCTTCTTCTGTCCCCCTCCTCTTCTACCTTCATCTCTTAAAACCTGACTCAACTGGCACTCTTCATTCACCTAGGGCAACAGATTGTGACAGACACAAAATCATGGATTGACCGATACCTTTTATGGAGTGGGTGCTATATTTCTCCTTTGTGTACAAATTGCATTTTATGACAAGAAGTACTTCCCTTATGATTTCAGTATTTGTATGATATAATCTCATTACTCAGAGATAATGTTGGCATGGAGTAGTCACTGTGGCTATTAAAATTTATAAATAATAGCATATGAAGCAGAAATGCAAAAAAACACTACACAACTGATAGATGAACTTTACGGGGCACAACCATGCCTATTAACAGCTGAGTTTGCTTCATTCAACATAAGCACATGTAGTTTTCAGATGTCCTTCTATTCCCATGTTGTAATATTCATAACATGAGGGATTCCCTGCCTAGGCAACCTGAACATCTGGCCAGTATACCAAAGATTTAAGCTACTGTTAGATACATTCGACATTGCACATAGGATGCAGCCAATATAGGCAATAAAAGTGACGTCTGCACTTACCATCCTCAGAACTTCTCTGCCACCAGTCAACGCCAGCATCTACCATTCATCTGATCATCAAAGTTTTTTCTTCTTTCACATAAGTTCCACTTTGGGGAAAATGTATCTGCTACTGCATGTTTGTTCAAGGTTAATGTCATCCAAGGAAAGCGAGTGCCATTTTGAAAGACAGATTCCACACAAAGACAATCATGATCAGTGTCTTTTCTGCCTGGGGTCTGCTCAAGCCTACAAGGCTTGCGCCATTTGTCAGGCATTTGTTGTAAATATGCTCTGCAGTCATCTTTCTGCCCTTAATATCTATCAGAGACTAAAGCGACTATCACTCACTATGGAATGTACTTCAGGTCTATCGGATTAAGCTCTGAAGAAGAAGATGAAAAAAGTAAGGCCTGAATCTTCTGCTACTACTCTGATCCTAGACATCCTTCTCAAGGCCAGTGAAGGCCTGGAGGTCTGTAGAGTGCCTGAAACTCCTTGTTCAGCAGAAACTGATTTAGATGGCGCTAGGGAGAGTTCCTTCAGCACACCTGCAGTGGCCTCTCAGATGCCCATTTTAGATGGTAAGGGGGAACCACAGCTAGGTCCTTTAGATGTAATTCATAGTACCTCTCCTGGTTTAAGGACTTGCTGATGTTGGTGCAGAAACTGATTTAGATGGCGCTAGGGAGAGTTCCTTCAGCACACCTGCAGTGGCCTCTCAGATGTCCATTTTAGATGGTAAGGGGGAACCACAGCTAGGTCCTTTAGATGTAATTCATAGTACCTCTCCTGGTTTAAGGACTTGCTGATGTTGGTGCAGGAGCCTAGGCCTACGTTGTCCCAACCATCCCAGTCTAAGGTAGATCCTCCACATAAAAAGAAACAAAAACAAAAACATGTTTCTCTCACATGGGATCTTTCCCCAGACTAGCAAGCCTTTTCACAGGGAATCTTAAATGCTTTTTGGGCAAGTAGGCCTTCCTCTGTTTAGCCTCCTACTCCTGTACCCCCCCCCCTTTACCAAGGAGTGTCATTGTGGAGCAAGAGGCATCTGAAGAAGTTACTTCATCTTCAGGTGAGTTCCTGGCCTATTCTGCCCAAATTGACTCTCTCCTGGTAACACTTCCCCTGAAGTTGACTCCAGTGTTGGTGGGGGGGTCCCCTGAGGAGGATATTGCATTTAGAGAAATCATCTCTAGAATGAGGAACCTTTTCAAGTGGGAAAGCTCCCAGGTCTCTGAAGTATAGAAGAGGTAGTATGATCTTACAAATGGACTGTCCTTCCATTCTGCTATCTCACATGTGTTACCAGCCTTTCAGGATGTCTTCCTTTTAGCATCTAAAAACCATGATTCTCAACCTCCTTCACTCAAAAGACCAGACAGACTGAGGACAGTAAATATCCATTCAGATGCCCTGCTGCAGATCCAGCTGTGATTTCAGTCTCTGCAGATACACCTTCTAGATTGCTGCCCTCCAGTACTATTTTGCCCTCTGATAAGAACAGTAAAATGATGGAGAGGCTTGGGAAGAAGGTTTACACCTCTTCTACTCTGGCTTTTAGGGCCATTAATTATCAGACACATATGTCTAAGTATGTTCTGTCCTTGCATTTCCAGCCTTCAAAATTGCTGACAAATCTTCCATGTTCTGCAGACAAGTCTCATCTCTCTTCCCTCCTGACAATTTCTTTACAACTTACATGACATTCCATAAAATGCAGTGATTTCACAGCTGAGGTCTCTGCAGCATCTGGATCTGTCCTCAGGAGGTATTCTTTGCTGAGATTGCAGCCTTTGTCAGATGATTTCAAGGCAAAACCCATGGATGCACCCCTGAACAATACCACCATTTTTGGTGCAAATACTGGTGCACTCTTTAAATCCCTCCAAGAGAAAGGGAAAGAACTGCAGAAACTGAAACTTTTTTATCTCCCCAATTCCAAAATATCATAGAAATGATCCCTCCAAGATTAATTTCCTAAGGAAAAAGATTCACGCTCCTTTTCAACCTTACAAAAAGGGTACACACTGGTAGACTGCACCTAGGACTCAGTCATCATCTGCCCAAAAAGGACCCCTTTCCATACAAGCCAGGCAGTATGTGACTACCTGCCCATACTCACAGAAATTCCTGTGGATTTCACAGCACCTTTCTCATTTCCTTTCTTCTTGGACAACCATAACCACAGATAAATGGGTCCTGTCCATTGTCCAAAATGGGTATTTCATGATTTGGAAAGCCATACTTCCCTTCATGGGCATCCCACAACCCCCAAGGGACCAGATCTATTTCTTTCCACAGGTGATTCAAAATTTGATTTCATAGGGCATCATAAAGGTAGTTTCCTACATGGAAAGAGGAAAAGGTTTCTATTCCAGGATGTGCCCTTGGGGACCAATTTTAGACTTATCACAGCAAAGCATTTTTCTACAAGTCCTACCTTCAGAACACTCACTCTATAACCTGTGTTCCCTCTTTTGCTCCCTCAGCCCTTTCTGGTTTTCCTAGACATCAAGGATGCATACCATCATATTCCCATTCATCCTGTTCAGGAAATTTGTATGGTTTTCTGTTGCTTCCTCTCATTTTAAAATTTGTGCTTTGCCCTTTGGACTCTCTATAGCTCCAAGAGTATTCACAAAATGTTTGGCTCCTGTCATTGCCTTCTTCACACTATAGGGGATTCTTATCTACCCTTACTTGGAAAACTTGCTTATTCGAGCAAAACATCCAGATATCCTGCATCAGAAACTTCAAACCACCATCTTCTTGCTCCTAAGCCTTCAATTTACTATCAGCTTCAACAAGTCTTCCCTAAACCCTTCACAGGATCAGGTTTTCCTGGACTGCAGAATAAGGACAGACCTTAGGATGCCCTTTAGGACCTTTGGAAAAAATGCAGTCTCTTCTGACTTACTTTCAGCAATTGTATTCTCTTACCTCACTGACAGCCAGAGAGTTCTTCAGGATGCTAAGTTTCACGACTTCTGTTTTACCAAAGCTGCCCCTAGGCATACGTCATGTGAAAAAGTTCCAGTGGTACCTGAAAACACTGTGGTCCCAGCACGCTCACCCTCTGGAGTTTGTCTTTCCACTCCTACCTTGCCTGAAGAAGGAATTGCTTTGATGGATTCAACAAATATCTCAGAATCCAGGACTCCCCTTTCAGTCACCTCATCCAATTCAGGAGCTGTTTACAGATGCCTCAGACCATAGGTGGGGAGTGACATTGGGGAAGCTAAAGGTCCAAGGCTTGTGGTTTCCTTCACTAAACAACATCAAAGAGATGAGGGCTCTGATTCTGGCACTCAAGCCTTCTGTTTATCTCTTCAACCAGGTCCCTTGAAACTGTTCATAGACAACACCACAGTACTTTGGTATGTGAACAAACAGTTGGACAAAGTCTTACCTATTCTGCAGGCTAGCAATCCAAGCCTGGGAGATTGCCATACAAGCAAAGGTCACATTAACAGCTGTTTACATTCCCCCAGCTCAAAATGTTCTAGGCAAGT
>NC_056733.1:1736139668-1736155269 GCF_019279795.1 Protopterus annectens | reverse complement strand
GGGGGTTTAAAAAGGGAATTTTTTGCCCCCCTTGGGGTGAAAAATCCAACCAATTTGGGGGCAGGGCCCCTCCAGCAGCACCATCCTCAGGTCTGGAACACCCCCAAGGTAAGTCAATCGACCTACCAATTGGCAGCTGTATTAGAATGTGTATTTACCCATAGCTATGGTATGGATGTGAGCATACAAGGGAATTTGGTGGCCAACTGTTAGGGCAGCAGACAGTACATCTGTAGCACATACTGGGGTCACAATAGTAGCCAGTTGTACACAGGGTGTCCTAACCCACTGCAGGTTATGGGCTGAACATCACGTGTGTCCATACAGCCCACACACGTCTCATACAGCTGGACAGGTGTAGACCAATACAGACAAATGCTATACAATGGCCTCTGGATATGCCCAATGAATGAGCCCAACCCCCACAGACACACACACAGACTACAGCAGGCCAGGCAGTTGGATGTAGGTTGTGAAGGCTAGGACGTCTGACACCACTATGCTGGTAATTAAAGCTAGGATCTGACGTACACTGGTATGTCTCCAACCAGCAATTTAGGTAGGTCCACACACTGAAATGGTGAACCTGGCATACCAGTACAGTAGTAGCAAATGTGTACAACTGTCAGCTGTGCCCCCCTTCTAATGTACACATGTGAGAGTCATGTGCGCCACCCCCAGTGCTGTGTAGGACTGTGGATACAGTTGGATGTCCCCCCACGCTGTGCAGAAATGCAGCATCTGCCAATGCCACATGACCATTAGCTACCCTGCAGACACAGCATGCCACCTGTTGGTGTACAACGCAGGGGTCTGCACCACAGTACTGACTATCTGGACATGTGACACATGCGATCCAGTTGACCATACTTGGCATGCTCAAACACATGAAGGTATGACGGTAATGTCAGTTGACAACATGCGTAACAGTCATACTGGGCATGCTCACACACTGAAACACAGGACGGCCAGGTCTGCAAACACCAGTGGTCCGGACATATCTGCCAGTACATTGCTATACTGTTGGATGACTGTGCTGTATGGTATGTGTGTGGTACTGTCTATTGTCTGTACATATGCCATGGTGTACTGCTAATTCACATGAGCTGTGTGCACAGGGTATTGCTACCCACATGTGCAAAGGACGGTTCTTTGTTTGCGGCCAGAATGATGCCTTTGGATACGGAGTGGGTAAGGCACGTTCCAGCAGGTGGGAGCAGTTGTGCATGGGTTTGCACGGTGTTAAGCACTGCTGACCTTTGGTTACAGTGCCTTATACTTGTTTAGACTCCACATTTCTTTAACAGTGCAATACTGGCATACTGGTAGACAAACACGCTTACACCCACTCGCTCACTCACTTGCATGTGCACCGACATTTGTGCTTACATTTGTCACTCACGCTGGGTGGGCATGATCCCTTGTGATGCCTATTACATCGGACTACATGATTACAGTATCGGGTATGTCTAACCATTAGGCGACGGCAGGTGTTCGACTATACGGACTCGGCGGCCTGTCCAGTGACATAATCATATTATATGCGTGTTCCTTATACAAACTGCTCCCATCTGGCTGATACATGGGAACCGATACTCTGCAATACTGACATGTAAATGTTTTCTGGGAAATGCATCTCTCTGCCGGGTTATGCTACCGCATACCTATTGTAGGTTTTCCACCTTTTAGATTGGCCGAAGTGGACTCTAGGAATAACACCTTTCCCACTTTGCATGGGACAGTCCCTCATTAGGCATATGTGTCATGCGAGAATGCTCTAGCTATAGCAACTGTCCTGATTAGAGGACATTATTATATTCTACGTGTCTGTAATAGTTGCATGTAATGGTTATTGTATACATGACATGTCGATATGTTATGTGAAGTAGCATAAGCAACCTGACTGCTGCTAGACTAAGCTTTGATTTCTGCTAATATGTATATTTCTGTACTATGCATGGCTGTAAGTATGTTCTGACCTGGTACGTCTGACATTTATACAGAGCAGGTCCCACTTTGGCCATTTGGAAAGGTGGCAGCCCTATAGGACCTATATGTAGAGCTGTCACATTTGGCAAGGCAACATATACCCACAGCCAGTAGTAAACTGACTACTACTTCACCGGTTTGCATACATTAAGGTTATTCTTGTAGCATTATAGTTGCTAATACTGTTTCCTATAACATGTAGCTGTTTTTGATACAACAAAATCACTTTATGACACCACTACACACAAGATATAACCTCCTTGTGCCATGCGCCGTAACATTCATTTTGTTCATAGGTTCATAGGTTCATAGGTTCATACTAGGCTATCTGCCCGAGGGCATTTACAAGCCTAGCCCATAGTTTTGTGGCTTACGCCACCCCTTTAGTATGGGGAACTATACCCATTATTTTGCTGTGCCTCTGTTGAGCAGTGACACTGAGGTAATCCCTGGGGTATATCTGCGATCTCCCATCCATTGGTCAAGATTTCTCTTGAACAAGGCCAGCGAGGTGCTCTGCCTCACATATACCGGGATTTTATTCCACAGCATAGGGAGTCTTTGGTGATGAATCTATCCTCCAGCACGTCCTATTAATAGCCGTGTTGAGGTTTAAGTCTCCCGCCCTTGTGGCTCTGACGGATCTAGATTTTTGAGGTGAAGCATATTCATCAAATCTGGGTTTGACATGGCCTCGTATCTTAGGCAAAGGTCACCTCTGAGCAAGCGGCGACTGAATAGAGCTGGAGTTCTTTCAGTCGGGCAGCATAGGACAGATGTTTGAGACCCTTTATCCTTTTGGTGAGGAACTTTTGTGGCCTCTCCAGCTGCTGCAAGTGTCGGGTGAGATACATTCTGAATGGGGCATTGTACTCAATCATTGGTCTGATGAGTGATGAGTATAGGGAGACTATGACCTCCCTTGATCTAGATGAGAATCCCTTCATGATAAGGTGGGCAATGTAGAAGGTCTTCCTAACTAATTTAGCTACATGGGTGTCGAATGACAGACTACTATCAACCTGGGTCCCCAGGTCCCTGATAACTTCTTCTGTGCTCAGTGGATTGCCACCTATTTGGTAGCTAGGGGTAACCTTGTTTTTCCCGAAGGGTATGACTATGCATTTTTTGGCATTTAACTTTAGGCCATGACTCTGGCACCAGTTATCCGTTTCTGTGAGACCCTTCTGAAGGATATCTGTGTCAGATGTGTTTTCTACTATGGCGCCCAGTTTGCAGTCATCTGCAAACTTTGTCAGCCATAACTCTCCTGTGTTTGCTTGTACTTCGGAAAAGTAGATGCCAAACAAGAGTGGCCCGAGGACTGAGCCCTGTGGTACACCACTTGTGACAGGCTTTGAGTCTGACATGGCGCCAGCAACTCTGACCCTGTGGGTTCTGTCACTCAGCCAGTTTGCAACCCATCTTGTGATGTATGGGTTAACATTTAAGCTGATGAGTTTTTCAATGATACCTGAGTGGGGTATTGTATCGAAGGCCTTCGCCAGATCGAGGTAGGCTGTATGGACTGCCTTTCCCTCATCAATGGCTTTGGTGACTGTTTAAAAAGTCAACCAAGTTTAGAAGGCATGATCTGCCTTTGACAAAGCCAAACTGGGATGGATCCAAAGTCTGCAAATTCCCTATGTCTTTATTTATGAGGTCCATTATGATCCTCCATGGCTTTGCAGATAAGGCTTGTCAAGCTAATGGGCGGTAATTTCCAGGGTCGGTGGAGGCACCGCCTTTTGTGAAGTGGGACCACAGTTGCAGTGCGCCACTCCTGAGTGCGTATCCAGAGGTAAGACTATGATTAAACAGCTGTCCTAGCTGTGGGTTTAATTCCTCGTTGAGTTCGTGGAGCACACAGCCGGGACACCATCAGGTCCCATGGATGCTGTGTTTTTGCTTTGGAGAGAGCAGTTCTCACTTGGCGTTGGAGATGTTTGGGGGCTGCAATCGCTTGGTATAGATATCTCCTTTTGGGGGAGGGGGAGAAGTTTGCACTGAACCTGTCAGCCAGTATGTTGGCAATGTCTGTAGGATCAGTAATCTTCACATCATTTTGAACTAGTTCTGAGCATATCTGGGAGTTTCCTCCCAGGTTTCTAACATAGCTAAAGAAGGCCTTATGATTGTCTTTTGAGTCTTTAGCTATTTTTCTCTCAAAATTTGCTTTGGATGATTTTATGAGAGCTCTTAGTTTTTTACTTATAGTGATCAAGGGTGTCTTACCTTTTAAGGATTTTGCTCTATCTTGTAGTAGCTTCCTCCTTTGTTGTAGAGTTTGTTTATGGCTGGGGTCCACCAGACTGGACGCTTGCCTTTGGTACAAAGAGTCTTTGTTTTGCTTGGGATTGCCTTATCCATGCAGTCCTGCAGGTGCTGGTAGAAGGCATTTGTAAGTGATTCAGCGGCTTGAGTACTGTTTTCCACCTCGGGGGCCTTAAAGGAGACCACACTAGTCTTTAGAAGTGTGAAGTCGGCTTTCGAAGTTCTTTACTGTGGTCTTTTTATTTCAGGTGGGGTGGGATGAGGACCTCCAGCGAGATTAGTTTGTGATCTGATCTCACCAGTGAGGGTATACTTCGGTGTTGAACATTGTGCTCCCATGTTCGTGATGATGAGATCAAGTATGTTTTCTCCTCTTGTGGGGATGGTGACTAGTTGTTCCATGGCATTTGAGTTTATGAATTCCAGGAACTTTTGGGCTAGGGTGTTTGGGCTTGAGTAGTGTTCCCAGTCTATATTAGGGTAATTGAAGTCACCTAGTATGATGGTGTTCGTGATACATTTATCCCTCTAGTGTTTTCAGGAAGGCCATGTGAGGTTCCTGAGTTTGTGAGTGGCCTGTAACATGCTACAATTTGCAGAGCAGTCTTGCCTATGGTTAATTGCACCTGGATGGTCTCCGATGCATCGATGCGTTGCCACCAGTCTTGAGGTGTGGGTGTCTTTGATGAATATGGATACCCCCTCCTTTCTTGGTATTGTCCGGATTTTGGGGCCGAACGCATGATAAGAGGTAAAACCTGATAGTGCTGGGGTGCTCTCAGGAGCCTTGAACCAGGTATCTGTCACTGCACAGACATCGATGTTCTCCATACTGAGAAGGGCCTCGAAAAGGTGCATTTTGAGATTTAGACTTCTGGCATTGAGCAGCATTACCTTAGTTTTTCCTTTTTGTGTTCTAGGGTGGTAGGTTTAGAATTTGAGCCTTGCCTAAAAAGGCACTATGGGGGTGGCAAGAGCCTTTGCCAATATCCGGAATCCCAGGGTGACAGGTGCAAGCCGTCCTTGCGAAGTAGCGTGGCTTGTCCAGCATGTCATCCCAGGCAGACAGACATTGGATCCCTTTGAATGACACCAGAGTTTAAGCCAATTGTTAAAGCTGATCATCTTATCTCTGTATTGTGGCATCATTCTTGGTGAAGGTAGGATACTGCTCAAGGTCAGGGTCATACCTGCCTGGGCTACATAATCAGAGAGCTCCTCAATGTCTCTTTTCATGTAGTCCAGGAGGGTACATCTCAGGTCGTTTACACCAGCGTGGACAATGACTGAGTCGTATTTGTACCTGCTGTTGAGAGACCTGAGTGCTTGTGTTATGTGGCGGATTCTAGCGCCCGACAGGCAGCTTACTGTGACCTTCTCCTTACTCAGTCTGGTGAGCGGGACGTCAGTGTGTCTGACTATGGAGTCACCTATGACTAGTGTGTCTGGCATTGTGTTTGGCCTTAAGGGCTGTGACTGTTTGACACTCTGACTGTGAGGTCTATGTGTTGCAGGTGTTGTGTTCTGAGGTGGTGGTTGTTTGGGTGTCTGCTTTGGTGGCCTCTGCTGTTTTGGTAGATTTTTGATCAGAGCCACCGAGTATGTCTTTGTGTGTTTATGTGTATGATTTGAGGTTGTGATGGTACTATGTGAGTCTGGGTCTATAGTGTGTGTGGTAACCTTCTCCTCCTGACTGGTCTTGCCAGTCCTATGTTGAGAGAGCTCAGCCTCCAGTTTGGCCATATAGTTGCATCTCTCGCATGTATTTGTGTTTTGTGGGAGGAGAGGGTTGTCTGTGTACATGAGGCAATTGTAACATTGCCTCAATATTCCCAGGTTCACCAGCTGAGCAGGAGAGGACACTAGCAACTGATCCCTCGACATGCTAGAAGGACTAGACAAAAAATTTTAAAAGAGATTCGGGGATGTGGGTGACAGAGAAATGCGGGTTTGCCTTTTTGGGGTGCTATCTATAAGAGTGCCGTATCAAGGTAATAAGTACTGTAGGAGCAAGTGCTAGGTTTAACAGATAGAGAAAGTCTACTTGGAGTCAAGTAGAGATGATCTTTAGGTATTAGAGAAAGTGCTAGTAACAGGGATGCTTAAAGGTAAGATTGAAAAGAATGCACTCTGCAGTGTGCACTAGAAGTTAGATATGAAAGTAGGTAACTTGAGTTTACCTGTTTAAAAGTTAAGGTTTAGTGGAGAGTTACTATTTTTAAAACAGCAAGATGGACTGAAAGGGGTGGTTACTTTTGTATTTTGGTACTATGAAATACTGTAGGATGGCCAATAAATTTAAATAATTGAAGGGTGGATTTCAAAGTGATGGTTTTGTGATTACTCACATAAGCCAGTGAAAGTAGAGAGAAATGAGATATATGGTCAGATTAACATAAGAGGCGGGCAACTAGAAAGACAGTGGTATTTAACAAGACAACTTAAATGGGTGGGAGGGAGGGAAAAAATTCTGCCTGACTCAGAACAGAGAGAGCTGTGGTCTCTTTTGAAGTTTTAATATGCTGTTAAAACAGAATGCAAGCAAAACACAAGATAAAGAAAACAAACTACAGTATTCAAAATATAGAAAGGCAATACAGAAATACAAAAAATAACAGCAAACTAACCTTTCCTTCACAGCAAAGTGTAGCAGAGTCTGGATGAGCCTTTCTGGTAAAGCTCTGAAATGTTTTAGTTTACTCCTTAAATAGAAATTTTAGTTCCTAGCTCCACCCCCTCTGTTAACAAGTGATTAACCTTAAGTGACCTCTTCTGTCTTATGAATGAGTCCTTAATTAATCAGTTCTTATTTCTGCCTGACTCAGAACAGAGAGAGCTGTGGTCTCTTTTGAAGTTTTAATATGCTGTTAAAACAGAATGCAAGCAAAACACAAGATAAAGAAAACAAACTACAGTATTCAAAATATAGAAAGGCAATACAGAAATACAAAAATAACAGCAAACTAACCTTTCCTTCACAGCAAAGTGTAGCAGAGTCTGGATGAGCCTTTCTGGTAAAGCTCTGAAATGTTTTAGTTTACTCCTTAAATAGAAATTTTAGTTCCTAGCTCCACCCCTCTGTTAACAAGTGATTAACCTTAAGTGACCTCTTCTGTCTTATGAATGAGTCCTTAATTAATCAGTTCTTATTTCTGCCTGACTCAGAACAGAGAGAGCTGTGGTCTCTTTTGAAGTTTTAATATGCTGTTAAAACAGAATGCAAGCAAAACACAAGATAAAGAAAACAAACTACAGTATTCAAAATATAGAAAGGCAATACAGAAATACAAAAATAACAGCAAACTAACCTTTCCTTCACAGCAAAGTGTAGCAGAGTCTGGATGAGCCTTTCTGGTAAAGCTCTGAAATGTTTTAGTTTACTCCTTAAATAGAAATTTTAGTTCCTAGCTCCACCCCCTCTGTTAACAAGTGATTAACCTTAAGTGACCTCTTCTGTCTTATGAATGAGTCCTTAATTAATCAGTTCTTATTTCTGCCTGACTCAGAACAGAGAGAGCTGTGGTCTCTTTGAAGTTTTAATATGCTGTTAAAACAGAATGCAAGCAAAACACAAGATAAAGAAAACAAACTACAGTATTCAAAATATAGAAAGGCAATACAGAAATACAAAAAATAACAGCAAACTAACCTTTCCTTCACAGCAAAGTGTAGCAGAGTCTGGATGAGCCTTTCTGGTAAAGCTCTGAAATGTTTTAGTTTACTCCTTAAATAGAAATTTTAGTTCCTAGCTCCACCCTCTGTTAACAAGTGATTAACCTTAAGTGACCTCTTCTGTCTTATGAATGAGTCCTTAATTAATCAGTTCTTATTTCTGCCTGACTCAGAACAGAGAGAGCTGTGGTCTCTTTTGAAGTTTTAATATGCTGTTAAAACAGAATGCAAGCAAAACACAAGATAAAGAAAACAAACTACAGTATTCAAAATATAGAAAGGCAATACAGAAATACAAAAATAACAGCAAACTAACCTTTCCTTCACAGCAAAGTGTAGCAGAGTCTGGATGAGCCTTTCTGGTAAAGCTCTGAAATGTTTTAGTTTACTCCTTAAATAGAAATTTTAGTTCCTAGCTCCACCCCTCTGTTAACAAGTGATTAACCTTAAGTGACCTCTTCTGTCTTATGAATGAGTCCTTAATTAATCAGTTCTTATTTCTGCCTGACTCAGAACAGAGAGAGCTGTGGTCTCTTTTGAAGTTTTAATATGCTGTTAAAACAGAATGCAAGCAAAACACAAGATAAAGAAAACAAACTACAGTATTCAAAATATAGAAAGGCAATACAGAAATACAAAAAATAACAGCAAACTAACCTTTCCTTCACAGCAAAGTGTAGCAGAGTCTGGATGAGCCTTTCTGGTAAAGCTCTGAAATGTTTTAGTTTACTCCTTAAATAGAAATTTTAGTTCCTAGCTCCACCCCCTCTGTTAACAAGTGATTAACCTTAAGTGACCTCTTCTGTCTTATGAATGAGTCCTTTTTAATTAATCAGTTCTTATTTCTGCCTGACTCAGAACAGAGAGAGCTGTGGTCTCTTTTGAAGTTTTAATATGCTGTTAAAACAGAATGCAAGCAAAACACAAGATAAAGAAAACAAACTACAGTATTCAAAATATAGAAAGGCAATACAGAAATACAAAAAATAACAGCAAACTAACCTTTCCTTCACAGCAAAGTGTAGCAGAGTCTGGATGAGCCTTTCTGGTAAAGCTCTGAAATGTTTTAGTTTACTCCTTAAATAGAAATTTTAGTTCCTAGCTCCACCCCCTCTGTTAACAAGTGATTAACCTTAAGTGACCTCTTCTGTCTTATGAATGAGTCCTTAATTAATCAGTTCTTATTTCTGCCTGACTCAGAACAGAGAGAGCTGTGGTCTCTTTTGAAGTTTTAATATGCTGTTAAAACAGAATGCAAGCAAAACACAAGATAAAGAAAACAGGACACAACTGCCCAGAGTGGTGTGTCCGTCACAAAGGCGAACAGGTGGTAATCCAAAACTATTATGCTATCATCTACCTAAGGTGGTCAGCGGAATATGCGCTTTCCATCACTAGCAGACCTCACATACCAATGGGGGAGAATGAGCACTGCATAACACCCTGAGGGACACATTTAGATGATTGGTTCTATTAACCTGACACATTGACAGTCACAGGGCATATGTATTCATTCACGTTTGTCAAGGGACATGCTGTTTATGACTCATACATGTTGTCATCAGTCATTACCTGTATTCCATCACCTGTCCACCTAATATCACTAGTTCTAGAAGTGTTTAGTTGGACTTTGTTACATTCTGATTCATAAATATGGACGTCCGTGCTAATCGGGTACACGGCACTGATATAGTCCCTATGTGTTCCCCGAATGGTTTATGGACTATCCAGTAGATGTGCTCTTTAGGTTTTGGAGGTATAGGCATCTGCTATGCCCACATAGGAATATTAATTACTTCCACTGGGCAGGCTTACTACATCTCTGCCAACCAGCACCTGCACACTTAGGCCCATTATTGCATACCCATGATTCACCTACCTCTCACCCCTCTACAGCACTCATGACAAATACTTACTGTGAGCTGGGGTATGAACACACCCCTACACATTGCCCACTCTCCCCGTCTCGGGACAAATGTTGTATGTGTTGTCAACCCATGTGTTATTACACTTGCACAACCTACTGTTCCAAGTACACCTACATCCTGCTCGCATCAATAACCAAGGGTTCACACGTAAAGTGAATTTTTGGTGTCCCACAAGGGACCCCATTATCCATGTTTAGAGTGTAGACCTTGCAGATCTCTCCCACTGGTACTTTCCTGCCAGTGGTTTGGAAAGCAGCAGTGTATTTATCTTTATTTCCTGTCTATATGTCTGACCGGCCTAGCTGGTCAGTGTGGGAGGTAAACGTTTGTTTATTGGACCTCCCAGTAACATATGCCCGGTCTGAACATATGTTACCTGTAATTGCTGTAAAGTAATCTAGTTATGTACATGTATATGACATATATATATTTTTTGTGTGTATATGTGTATATATCAATAATTGTTGTGTGTGTATAAGTATATATATATATATATATATATATATATATATATATACACATATATATATATATATATATATATATATATATATATATATATATATATATAAATAAATATTTATATATATATCTCTATATATATATATATATATATATATATATATATACATCTGTGTGTCCGTTGACCAATATATTTCCTGGACAAACACACTTACACATGCATATTGGGTTTTATCTCTGCTTCAACAGCATACTATTGCCTTAGTCATTATGACACCGACACATCACTCCGGTTAACTTGTAATCAGTGTACAGCACGTTATATAGCGGACAGATGTCGCACTTTGTTCATGTATGGAGTACCGCTGATAAGTGTGATGTGATACAGTGTCATTTGACCTATTCCTCGTCTGTACTGTATTTGTTTCTGTGCACATTCATATTATTTATGCTAATAAATGGAGTGCATGTGTTACAGAGAATGTACGTCAACATATTGATGTCTGCATGTTGTTGTGTCTTTCGGCTTTTCCCGGTTATGGGTCGCCACAGCAGAACTCCGGTCATCTAATGATTGGCAGATAGGTTTTACGTGCTGAGATGCTAGCCCTGATGCACAACCTTCAATGAAGGCATGCACATTCACGCATGTCTCCACACAGAAGACGCTCTAGCTGGGAACCGCACCTACGTGCTAGCTGACCTACACGGGCCGCTCCATTGCAACTGGAGCAACCAAACCTGGCACTCTTGTGTCCATAATTGCATAGCCATAGTTTCTCCAGCCCACCCGTGCTGAGTTTCCACATGTAACAGCCATTATCTACCTGATATCACAGCCATGACACACCTTTACACATTGCCCTCTCCAGAGCGTTAGGGGCCCTACACACATTTTGTACCACCTTGTGTATTCACAAGGTCTCCCTCCATTTATATTTGCACATGGTGTTATGGATTACAAACATTTTGCGGGTTACAAGTGTAGGTGGTCACAACATGAACTACATTCCGTCTGTGTGTAATGTTGACATAGCAGTTCAACGATATTATGGCCACTGGTATAACCCTGCCTCTGGTGTGAATAGCGGTGCTCTACTCACGATTGTGCAGCTTTATCTGACATACGCTGCAAGCACTATATAATACCTTACTTGCTCTAGATTCCCTTCACAACCCTTGTGTATGATTTCTTCTTTCGGCGTTCATTTTATATATATATAATTTCATATATTTCTTTGTCTGTGGATATTTATCTATACACACATATCTATCTATAGATATATATATATATATATATATATATATATATATATATATATATATATACATATATATATATATATATATATATATATGTATATATATATATATATATATATATATATATATATATATATATATATATATAAAGTTACATCTGTACAAAACAACATGCATTTGCTATGCTGGGAGCTGCTTACACCCGCGCAGGCACACTTGCATCTCCTTGTTGTGAGTTACATATATTTACTGCCACTTCTTTGTGCTTACGTGTGCCTTATTCATTATGACAGTACCACTTTGATTGATGGAATCCGGTTAACGGCCCCATGCGAAACACAAGTTCACCTTTACATGTTTAAATTTTGGCTTTACAGCACAGAGGCATTCATTACACAAGAAAATGATATGTGCTATAGTCGTAATTGAACTGGGAATGCCTTTACGTTAGGCAGATGCTCTAACCACTACACTATTGGTGTTCTGCCTCATTTATATATATACCCATGGTTCATAGCTACCCTAACATATGCCTCACTGCTTCACTTACACAGCAGCATCCATTCTCCTGCTGGGAAAACTGCAGTACTACACATGTGACATTCCCTATTCCCTACTGCTCTGGACCCGTGCTGCATGTTTACTCACTCCAAGGATATTCAGAACTCCAAAGCTTATAGTCCTGGCACATACATGTGTTTGATTGTCAGGGTGTTCATGAGCTGCTCCAGGTTTAGGCTTGCCCGACTGGTGACCAGAACTGCCCTGTACCTGTTCAAATGTCAGACATAGCACATGGACAGAGTCGGTCCCAGTTTTAACATTCTACCTGTGTTTACAGATGTAGAGGTTTTGGCACTTCTGACCACATTATTAGGTTGGCACTACATAATACAGGGTGGGGGGTTGTTCCACTACATAATACAGGGTGGAGGGTGTTTCCACTGGTGTTTCCCTTCACATTTGACTATTTCATTCATTCATATATACGATGAATATTATTCTGGACATCACTTATGAATTCACTACAGGTATGCAATAGTGCTGTCAACAAATGTGACAGTTGGTTGGTGTACATATGTGTACGGACCTCTGTAATACTCAGGGACTAATTTCAACAGGGACAATGCAATGACAAATCAGGGACAATCACGAACACTTCTACAATATTAGTACTATTAATTTGAAACGTGTTGACAGATTCAGAGCCATATGTATTAATACTTATTTTCTGCAGTTAAAAGTGTCTATTACTCTTAATTATTGTCATTAGTCATTCAAGTGTCATTCAACACTTTTCCTCCAAAGGTCACTTGTTTTGTGAGTGGTTAAGAGGCTGGCCAGTTATTGTGAGAATGCTTTGACCATTGGTAGGGTTGCCACATTTTCATATGTACAGGATGGGATATATTCTGGACACACCAGATTGTTTAGGCCAACACATACCTATGGTCAGTACAGGGTTTAGAACATTCATTATTTTCCTAGCTGAGAGCCTATTCCTGTAGGACTTTAGTTGCTTTTTCTGTTTCTTGTACGATTTGTGTATTTTATATCCAGAAATAACTGCTTTAAGCAACTGTTACATGAAGTATGGTACATAGTTATTTCCTACAATCACAGGACATTTGCCATTGTATCATTCTTGGTCAGGACACACCTACCCAAACAGTGACTGTCCCTCACACAGTGGGTCAGGAGGTACCCTGTTTACTTCAGCACCTTAATCACCCTATTTCCAAGTGCCACTATGCGAATGTTTACAATATATTCTCTCGATAATTCATGTGGGGAGACATGCGTCACGGGCAGGTGTTTGATCCTGGGTAGTAGGTTCTGCATGACCATCTAGAGGCTGAACAGTCTCATGTACCACTATTGCACACACAACTTGTGTCCAGATGTCTACAGGACTGGACATCATGTCGTGATATCAAGTCTGATGTTTACACAGGATACTTATCCCATGAGGGATATCCAAAAATTGAACAAGCCAAATACCATCCATTCTTTTGGATTTACGAAAATGTGTTAGGGTTTTACATGCAAGGGATACATAGCTTGCAATCCTGACACTGCCTAGGGTGACACTGCCTACTACATATGGGTAGTGGTCACTATGTGTAGATATGGCTGCGCCAAGCTCGTAGCCCGAGTATGGCTCGATTTGGTGGACGTTCAGGAATGTGGGCGGGTTGTGTTCTGTGGAGGGGATGATGAGTATTCAATTATGCATCCAGGTGTGCTGCATTTGGATGGGCCAGTTCCATCCAGACCATTCTGTGGGTATGTGCCGGTGACGTTTCTGTACATGTGTATCACACATTTTAATATTCATATGTTTGTGTGATTGTGTTCTACAGTATGGCCTGTCAGGTTGTATTGTGGATCTGTATGCTTGTTCTTTGTATTTCTTTCTGATTCACCTGCTGCTCCCTCATACACCTCCAGTTCACCTATTGTGCATCCAACTCAGTCTCGCCTTTGTGGATTATACCATTATCCATCCCCCCACACACATCTTCCTGACACTCCATCCATCCCTTCTTTGGGTGATGGCCCATGGCACGGTCAAGGGAACACATTGCATACACTACATATGTCAGGTACCTGTATGGTTGTGAGAACTACCCTGGCATTTTTCACCTTCCACATGCTGTACATCATGCACATAGGTACACGCACATTTTTAACTTTCATGACATGGTAGGTACACCCGGGTAATACCCGTTCAACTTTGACACATCCTGACAAGAACAGCTTGGACCACACATGGGCAGATTTTGGCCGAATGCTCTGACCATTGGTAGGGTTGCCAACCTTTCATATGGCCAGGATGGGATATATTCCAGACACAAATCAGATTTTACAGGACAACACATACCAATAGTCAGTACAACGGATAATACTTTTATTTTATGCCTACATGTTAGCTTATTGTTGTAGCAGTTTATATGCTCCTTCTGTTTCGTTTTCTTGCTTATTCTATTTCTTGTATCGTGGTATGTTACATATGGAAATAACTATTGTATGTGACTATTACATGCGATTTGGGACATAATTATGTCATATGGTCGCAGGATATTTTACATTTATAATGGTTTTGGTATGGACACAACTGCCCAGCTGTGTACTATCCCTCACAATGTGGGACAGGTGGTAACTCTGACCATTGGGCTAGAAGTAGCTATTGGCGGCGTGCTAACATGATGCGTTTTACTTCCACTTGGTATAACTATCTAAACTTCATTAGAATACGGGCACATGGTTTTAAATGTCATTTGTTCGAGGGATGGAGACTCGATATTTGCTACCATGCATTTGTGTTTGCTTCTTAATTTTGTGTTCACAGGAACTGTCTTGCATGCTTTGCATACGTTTCAGTATCCATGGACACTGACAGGTGTGATTACTATTGCAGTCAGATTGTTATATACAAGCATTTTAGGTTGCACGTCAACAGCCGACATTTCCACGCCTCCGTGCGGCACTTCGACATGCCCTATGCACTCGCGCTCGTTTCCTATGCACTTGGCTGTGGTGGCAGCATGCCTTCATTAATATGCATATGGCACTACAGCACCATCTACATGCCGCACGGTCGGTGCAAGCCTAACATCGTCCTTGTGCCGAGCTTCATGAATCCCAGGGATTATCTATATGTGGGGTGCGTACAGACATCTGGTCCACACTCTGTAACTCTCTTTCATTCACAGCTGCACTGTTCTGCCTTGCTGTAACACAGATGTGAACACAGACTAACATTAGGGTGGTATATATGTTGACAGATTACAGGTAAGTCTATTATACACCTATGGCATTAGTACATGCTACATTACACATTAACATGACTGTCCTGCAAGTGGTGTGCTCTGACACCCATGTGTCTATCATGAATGCAGTACTTCCACCACCAGCTATTGCCCACACTAACATACCAAACAGACTTACATCTTTGTCATTCATTGCTGATCTGCACAGTTGACAGGTATGTCCCACTGCCTACAGGGACA